>NW_026613512.1:215000-257864 GCF_026213295.1 Gadus chalcogrammus | reverse complement strand
GCCCGTTCGCGGGCAAAACATTTGTCATTTGACGCGATCGCCCGTTTCGCGGGCAATTTTTTTATTGTTTCGATTAAACAATTAAATACAATACAAATATAAAGTAAAAACAAGTGTTATCACTATCTATCATAATACAGATAGCGATCCGCTATCTGTATTATGTTATTTCGTCGTTTGGAAACATGTTTTCTGCATCGCGTCGTCTGTTGCCGGGCAGGTTGTCAGGATGTAAACAAACGATGACGTAGGCCGGTACAATTTTCGCCCCCGGCACAATTTTAACGTGACAGCTGCAATAGAGTTCCGGGTGTTATAGATATATATTTATTTGTCATTGGACAGAAGTACAACGAAATTCAGTGCACTCATGTACTGGTCTAATTTAAAAAGGTAACATAATAAATAATAAATAAAGAAAGAAAATACATTCAACATTTCGTTCACTCACTGCTTCACCTGTAGTCTCATATAAGCCTCCAATGCTCCAAACTCTATTTGTGAAACATGCAGACGGAATAGTGAGACTGCCAGCAGGCAGCAGCAAAGAGATGTAGGCGACCTCGGTTTATTTCTCCAGCTTTCACAGACACACAAACACGCACACAGATTGCTTGGTCTTTTTTTTGTTTCGTCGTTGTCTGTTAAAACCGCCAAGTGGAGCGACGTGTCTGGGAAGCTAGCCTCTTGGTCTGAGCATGTGTGTGCATCGCTTCTCGGCCTTTTGGCTAACATCAAGTGTAGTATCTGTTCTTATCAGTTTAATATCTGATACGTCCCCTACCCGGGGACCATATATTAAATTGATTTTTCGAACTGGGAGATGGAAAAGGGGCTTGCTCCGTCCACTCCACGCATCGACCTGGTATTGCAGTAAACTCCAGGACCGGTGCACCCCTCTCTCACTGTGAAAAAACCAAAACTAAACTCCTCCTGAGAGTACACCCGTCCGCCTGTAGACAATACGTGTCATTTACAATTCACAAACGCACTGTTTACAATTACTCCAACGATATTCTGTTGTAGTGATGTTATGGTTTGCGTCGAGGCATCGGGGCGTGTGTCGAGTACCTCGGCTCCTCCCCCAGCGAAGCTCCGTATCACATAGGCGAAATGACGTGGCGCGTGACGTTCGAGGCTTCATCTCGGGCTGTTCCGCGATATGGGTTCACAATTGGCACATTTTTACAAAAAGAAGACCCTACCCAGTTCCAAGATCACTTTTATGGCTATGTAATTAATCACACTCGTTCTCAGACATCATGCAGTTCTATTATTACAATTATTAGTAGGCTACTGTAGTTATAAGACAATCTATTTTGCCCGGGATGACTTAAACCTTTGTCAAATGATTTGTTCTCTACCATGAGCTCGGGAGATATTTATGAACGGCACACTCACACGTATCAATGAAATGACTTTAATTCTTAAACGTTTTGATGTTGTACGAAGCAAACATCACATCATCACAGGAAACTCTTTCTTTCATCATAATTTCATTCCTTGTCCCTAGCGTACTCATTTGAAGCTTCGAGGTCGAACCACTTTGATGGTTCACCTGGCTGCGAGGCTTTGACGTTTCATGAGGCATCATCTCGCCACCACTATTCTGTTGTTTAAGAAATGTGGCATTCGGGGGTCGGGGAAACAATAAGATAAAGTTCAGTTAAAGAACTAGTGACAAGTTGCCAACAACGCCACCCCAGGAATTTCACCTGGAGAGTTAGATTAACCTAAGTTAAAGCACACAAGTTCGTTCACTAATGAAGCTTGAGGACTGGGTCCAGCATACAAATTCAATTCCTTTTAATTAATATATATAATCTTTAAGCATGACTTCTCAATAAAATATGTTCACACAAACACACTAAAGCGAACACACACACACACACACAAAATACACAAAAAGGGAAGAGCAAATAACTAAATGGGTTTTAAATCAAAAGTAAAGGAGATTTATCCAAACTGATAAATCCAAATGAATAAGTAAAGCAATTAAACCAAACCAAAATAACTAAGAAACGAATTAAACCAAAACACCATGCAAAGCAACCCACAAAACACAAATAATATCATGGATAAGTAAAGCAATTAAGCCAAAACAAACATGCAAAGCAACCCACAAAACACAAATAATATCATCAATAAGATCAGTTGGAAGTCTGTTAAATGAATGGATCAAAATAATGAGACTTAGGGTGAGGCAGCAATCACCATACTCGGGGCAGGTACAGCACAGTAGGAGATGCAGAGTAGGATCGATGTGTTGGCTATATAATCAGTGGACAAAACGGCAGCCGGCCAACAGCAGCGTGAAGAGGGGGGGGGGACGTGCTGGCAGAAACCGCCCACACACACGTCAACCCTGCCATAGAAAAATACATTTGTTCTAGAGGCTGAACAACAACTGTAATAACTTGGGTTAGCGTCATCTTATCCACATACCGTCAGGAGTTGAATGAACATCAAAGGGGAGGAAGGGGACCACCTGTAGCGAGCAACACCATTACAAGTGCAACTCGATCTACAGCTGATCGCTCCCCGCTGCAACAGGTAGAGGAGGAAACACTCGCACGCCCTACAACTGGGGTCGATACGGGCGAGGGAAGACCCGGCCAATAAACTGCCTGAGGGATGGAAGCCAATATTGAGGACTTGTGCAAAGTTTAGAAGGTACACAGATGCACACAACCACTACATACCAAACAACGGCGAGCTGCACGATCCAACTAAAAGGCGATCAGGTGAGGCGATCAGGTTTCGGTGACAACAGGGGGCGGGGTAGCCAGGAGCTCCCAGGCAAGAGTGCTCCCAGTGCACAACCACCCACCTTTATAGGCAGCGCACCCAACAGTGATAGGCCGGTACTGCAGCACTAATTAAAGGCCCATCCTGCTACAGAAAGAAAAAAGGATTCTTTCTGTGGCGTGTCGATAACTCGGACCTCCAGGTTTCCTTTCGTTATGCTTCCATCACGCTGATTTCAGATTCGCCTGTCATCGTGTGACCGGTGGTCTACAGTGTTTATTAAAGTCTAGACATCTCCGAATGCTTTGCAACCGTTCTCCTGGGGAACACGCGTGGGCATCGTTCAGCCCACCTGAACGTGTACAACTCATACTTACCTGGCAAGGGAGATACCATGATCAAGAAGGTGGTTCACCCATAGCGAGGCTCAGCCATTGCACTGAGGCTGTTGCTGACCCGTGCGAATTCCCCAAATGTGGGAATCTCGATTGCATAATTTCTGGTAGTGGGGGACTGCGTTCGCGCTCTCCCCTGATCATGTTGTTCTAAAGAAATAATAGCTATGAATGATACCACCCTGAGCACGCCCGATCTCGGAGGCTAAGCAGGGTCCGGCCTGGTTAGTACTTGGATGGGTGACCGCCTGGGAATGGCTCATGACCCCCCAAAGTCCCTATCCCTCAACACTGGGATCGATCCAAAAGGATCGAGGATCAAAACGGACGGCTCCATCTGGTGGCCACTGGTGGGTGGTTTTATTTTCAGAAATGTCATGTGCAAGGCCTAGATTATCAAAATCCACTAGTCTGCTGGATGTTTTGTTTATTATTTTCATACTTTGAGTGGATGTAGCTGATGAGATTCATACAATCAAGTGGAAAAGTGTTAAATTGTTACATTTTTGGGCTGAATTAAGAAAAATAATAAGAGCCATTCACAGAACTCATTGTTTTGATCACAGTGGGGGTGTATTCACACCTCTGGTTGCGGGAGTGAAGACACAAGGACTTCTAATTTCTTTGGTGTGTTTTTTCTTTGCACACTGAGACTCCAAAATACTTTTACAACTTTTATTTTTCAACCAGAATGTGTTTCATTGAAAAGGCAATCCATATAAACACAAATAAACAAGATCATTTTAGTTAAAAGCTCGCCCACCACGACTAGGTACAGATCTACAGGCGAGAACACGAGAGCATGAGACGAGAGACAAACATGTACTACCATTTGCAAACATTTAGTTAAACATGGAGCTGACAGACATACACACATCACAAGGACAGGCACATATAAATAACATTAATAATAATAAAAAACACTCAACAATTAAGAACACACACACACACACACACACACACACACACACACACACACACCACACACACACACACACACACACACACACCACACACACACACACACACACACTTGTACTTAAGATACAAATCAACAATTGGCTTGTACAGGCTAAAGTGCAATAATGAACATGATTATCCATAGACTCGGGTGACCAATCAACAAATAAAGGCTCAAGCTGTTCCTCCCTTTTGTGTTTTGTTGAGCAAACTTTTGTTAAAACTGAAGCAGACAAATACATACAAACATCAAAAAAGACATGAAGCTGACAAAGACAAACAACATGCATGACAAAAACACAGATTATCTGAACATGAACAACCACTAAAGGGTATGTAAACTGATTGTGTTAGATTGGAACTGATTATGGTTTAAAAGATTGGCCTCGATATTGAACAGAGCAGAATGGATACTACAAAGTTAATTTTAACAGCAATATAAATAATAATAAATAAAAAGCGAACAAAAGAACTTCAAGTAAATCTGCAAAGTGCCTTTTTTTTAACGATATAAATAAATAGATAGTGCTTAATGAAGCACTTTAAAAAACACACAAAGACAAAGACAAACACACACAAACAAGCCTCTTTCTCTCTCTTACAGATGGCACAGGAACAGTGGCATCACAGAGGTAAGTTATTCACACACACACACACACACACACACACACACACACACACACACACACACACCCACACACACACACACACACACACACACACACACACGCATTTCCAGGTATTTACACAGTCCTCCTGTCCAACTCTGCATCCACGACACTCTTAAAGTGTTCAAAGTTGTCATACACCACATTGTAAAAGCCAGGGGTAGTGGACTTCCTAGTGGATGGACAGTAGGAAAACATTTTCTGCATGCTTCCAGCCACTTTGTCCTTGAAAGGGTTGTACCTCTTCCACTGTCCACCACAGTTGGCATGTGGCAAGCCCCACATGGCCTTGAGGACTTGTTAGGCATGAATGTCTTCACTGTTGGTGCAGGAGGGACAAGGCTCTGGCTGCAGGATGGCCCACGAAACAGGACGGAGGGGGCCTGTGGCTGTGCGGGGAGGACCAGCAGTATGGGTGCTGCCGACACAGGGGGTGGGCCGTAGGTCAACGCAGCAGGTGGCCTCGGCTGGAGGTGGGTGGGCGCAGGAGGCCTCGGCAGAATGGGGGTGAGCGCAGCAGGCTTCAGCCGGGTGGAGGACGACAAACCCAGTGGGCTGAACGGGCCGGTTCGCGGGAGTCACAGGCTCATCAACAAATAATCTGGAAATATAAAATACACATGTGATCAGTATTGATATGACGTGTGTGCTATTTGCTTTCCACAGCCAAAGTGCTTATGACAACTTAGCTCCGCTTCTCACCACGTCTCTTTCCAGCCTGGTGATGGATGTGCCGGTACTGGACCTGAGGCCGGTCTGGCGGAGCAGTCGCTCCTTCTGCCACTTCAGCAGCTCGTTCTGCTCTCCCTGCTGGCAGTACTGGAACAGCAGCCACACCAGCCAGCCGACATCATTCTCCACAAGCCACCTGAAGGTCTGACCGGCGTGCTTCCCGAACGTGATGACCAGCTGACCTTTCCAAAGGTCTCTGCTGTCTTGAGATCCAGCCATTTAGGGTCAACAACAGTGCTGCTGCGGGCCTCTGCCACAGACCTTGCTGCCTCTGTACAGTACAGCCTGGCCTCTCCTAGCCGGTACAAAATGATGTTGGGGTACTGGTGTAGCTGTTGATGGTTGACCAGCGATGGTTTAGTGGCCAAGCTCTTCCCGCAGACATCACAGGTAAGGTCTCCCTGGCGTCTGCATGGATCTTCAGATGACTCGCCAGGTTGGACTTTTCACCGAATGTCTTGTCGCACACGGTGCACTGATGTGTAGGCATGTTCCATCTGGTACTGTAAAACATGAATAAATGAGTAAAACTAAAAGCAGATCATTTAGATTGACAATATGTAGCCCTTTATTATACAGAAATCTGCTGTTGGTGTATTAGCCTAGGACAACAAGCTCGCCAGATTGTCAAGAGATTAACACGGTCGCCAAATTGCTTCATGTTACAATTACTCTCGCATCAGCTGTTGTCTCAACAGTCACATTTACCCATATTAACACATATCCACATCAAATTGACCAAGAAAACGTTGATTGTCGCCGAAAAGCAACAAGTTTGCAGGTATGCGACGTAGCCCTTACTATTGTAAACAGTGTCGTTAGCCGCGCCTAGCTATCGTCACAAACACACATTAATCAGCTTATTATTTCAACAACCCTTGGGTGAATATAGTAATGCCATACACCGTTGGAAAGCTTAGATTGCCACGATTAAAACGAGACTTCCCACGGGTAATATGGTTGCTCACCGACAAAACGGCGATAGGTTGACTAAAGTCTACCCAGCAGCTAAAAACGTAACCTCTACGTCTTCCCTTTATACACAACGACCACGTTATGACACGGTCGAAATCTTTTCTCTTTCTACAAAATCGAAACAGCTTAATACAAACCGTAAAGAAAAAAATGTCTAATTATTAACTAGCAAACGATGCAGGGGATAAAATTTACCTGAGTGAATCCTCCGTTGACTGCTTCACCGGGGAATACCACGTGCTGTAAGCTATTTTCTTTTTCAACTCGAGCTCATTGGCTGCAATAGAGTTCCGGGTGTTATAGATATATATTTATTTGTCATTGGACAGAAGTACAACGAAATTCAGTGCACTCACGTACTGGTCTAATTTAAAAAGGTAACATAATAAATAATAAATAAAGAAAGAAAATACATTCAACATTTCGTTCACTCACTGCTTCACCTGTAGTCTCATATAAGCCTCCACTGCTCCAAACTCTATTTGTGAAACATGCAGACGGAATAGTGAGACTGCCAGCAGGCAGCAGCAAAGAGATGTAGCGACCTCGGTTTATTTCTCCAGCTTTCAGACACACAAACACGCACACAGATTGCTTGGTCTTTTTTTTGTTTCGTCGTTGTCTGTTAAACCGCCAAGTGGAGCGACGTGTCTGGGAAGCTAGCCTCTTGGTCTGAGCATGTGTGTGCATCGCTTCTCGGCCTTTTGGCTAAGATCAAGTGTAGTATCTGTTCTTATCAGTTTAATATCTGATATGTCCCCTACCCGGGGACCATATATTAAATTGATTTTTCGAACTGGGAGATGGAAAAGGGGCTTGCTCCGTCCACTCCACGCATCGACCTGGTATTGCAGTAACTCCAGGACCGGTGCACCCCTCTCTCACTGTGAAAAACAAAACTAAACTCCTCCTGAGAGTACACCCGTCCGCCTGTAGACAATAAAGTGTCATTTACAATTCACAAACGCACTGTTTACAATTACTCCAACGATATTCTGTTGTAGTGATGTTATGGTTTGCGTCGAAGCATCGGGGCGTGTGTCGAGTACCTCGGCTCCTCCCCCAGCGAAGCTCCGTATCACATAGGCGAAATGACGTGGCGCGTGACGTTCGAGGCTTCATCTCGGGCTGTTCCGCGATATGGGTTCACAATTGGCACATTTCTACAAAAAGAAGACCCTACCCAGTTCCAAGATCACTTTTATGGCTATGTAATTAATCACACTCGTTCTCAGACATCATGCAGTTATATTATTACAATTATTAGTAGGCTACTGTAGTTATAAGACAATCTATTTTGCCCGGGATGACTTAAAACCTTTGTCAAATGATTTGTTCTCTACCATGAGCTCGGGAGATATTTATGAACGGCACACTCACACGTATCACTGAAATGACTTTAATTCTTAAACGTTTTGATGTTGTACGAAGCAAACATCACATCATCACAGGAAACTCTTTCTTTCATCATAATTTCATTCCTTGTCCCTAGCGTACTCATTTGAAGCTTCGAGGTCGAACCACTTTGATGGTTCACCTGGCTGCGAGGCTTTGACGTTTCATGAGGCATCATCTCGCCACCACTATTCTGTTGTTTAAGAAAGAAAAAAGGATTCTTTCTGTGGCGTGTCGATAACTCGGACCTCCAGGTTTCCTTTCGTTATGCTTCCATCACGCTGATTTCAGATTCGCCTGTCATCGTGTATGATACCGGTGGTCTACAGTGTTTATTAAAGTCTAGACATCTCCGAATGCTTTGCAACCGTTCTCCTGGGGAACACGCGTGGGCATCGTTCAGCCCACCTGAACGTGTACAACTCATACTTACCTGGCAAGGGAGATACCATGATCAAGAAGGTGGTTCACCCATAGCGAGGCTCAGCCATTGCACTGAGGCTGTTGCTGACCCGTGCGAATTCCCCAAATGTGGGAATCTCGATTGCATAATTTCTGGTAGTGGGGGACTGCGTTCGCGCTCTCCCCTGATCATGTTGTTCTAAAGAAATAATAGCTATGAATGGCTTCATCGTGCTATATTGCAGTCCATACCATGTTTTGCATCGCTACGTTTCTTCAAAAGATCACGCAAACGATGACGCGCAAGCAGTGTAATGCATTGCGTTCAAATATGGAACTCTGAGTCTGGAATAACGCATTCATTCATTCATTCATTCCTTTCATTCATTATGGATCCTTATTTCCAGAAATATTATGTGCAAGGCCTAGATTATCAAAATCCGCTAGTCTGCTGAATGTTTTGTTTATTATTTTCATACTTTGAGTTGATGTAGCTGATGAGATTCATATTATCAAGTGGAAAAGTGTTTAATTGTTACATTTTTGGGCTGAATTAAGAAAAATAATAAGAATGTATTCAGTGCACTCACTTTGTCTGGATGACAGAGCCATTCACAGAACTCATTATTTTGACCACACAGGGAGTGCAGCCAGCAAAGTGGGGGTGTATTCACACCTCTGGTTGCGGGAGAGAAGACACAAGGACTTCTAATTTCTTTGGTGTGTTTTTTCTTTCCACTACCCCACCCCTTGTGAAAGCCAAGCACACAGAGACTCAAATTCTTTTACAACTTTTATTTTTCACCCCGAATGGGTTTCATTGAAAAGGCAATGCATATAAAACACAAGTAAACAAGATCTGTTTAATTAAAAGCTCGCCCACCACAACAAGGTACAGATCTACAGGCGAGAACACGAGAGCATGAGACGAGAGACAAACATGTACTACCATTTGCAAACATTTTCATTGAACATGGAGCTGACAGACATGCACACATCAAAAGGAAAGGCACATATAAATAACATTAATAATAATGCAAAAATCTCAACAATTGAAGAACACACACTTGTACTTAAGATACAACTCAACAATTGGCTTGTACAGGCTAAAGTGCAATAATGAACATGATTATCCAAAGACTCAGGTGACCAATCAACAAATAAAGGCTCAAGCTGTTCCTCCCTTTTGTGTTTTTTTGTGTTTTCTTTAGCAAACTTTTGTTAAAACTGAAGCAGACAAATACATACAAACATCACAAACACATGAAGCTGACAAAGACAAACAACATGCATGACAAAAACACAGATTATCTGAACATGAACAACCACTAAAGGGTATGTAAACTGATTGTGTTAGATTGGAACTGATTAAGGTTAAAAAGATTGACCCGCTTCTCGGCCTTTTGGCTAAGACAGTGATCCCCTCCGTTGTCTGTCTATATATTGCCTATTTAGTGGCAATTATATAGCAGGTTAGGAGGATATTGCACCATCTTTTTGGTAAGTTGGGGCCAAATACCAGTTGCTGATACCCTTTACCAAGAAGACCATTGTCCAGTTTGTTTAAACGGTAAAGTGCATTTTATTGTTGCCTGTATTACCTTGTTTACTCACTGTTTTATTGCTTTTAACATCTTGAATTTTAAGAGTGTGGTGTCTCCATCATGTCGGTTAACCCTTCCGGCATGAGGAGGCACCACAGTGTACGTTTTAAATTGAAGTCGATTGATGGAATTTTAATACAGATGTCCCGGCTTGATTTTTCAAGGAAGCACATCCAAGGAATCCTGAAGTTTACCGGAAACGACTTGAATTGTATTCTTACTCTGCCCTTTAACAAAGGATTCGATGTTAGCTTCGCAGCCGCAACAACCCTCAAAGAATTTTGGACACGCTACGACACGGTAAAAGACCAGTTCTCAGCATTTGAAGTGGAGAGACTAAATGACGATTCCATTAAAACCGTAATCGTCAGGATGTTCAATGAAACTGTAAATGCTGATGATATTTGTATATGGCTGGCAACAGTGGCATCACAGAGGTAAGTTATTCACACACACACACACACACACACACACACACACACACACACACACACACACACACACACACACACACACACACACACACACACACACACACACACACACAATCCTCCTTTCCAACTCTGCATCCACGACACTCTTAAAGAGTTCAAAGTTGTCATACACCACATTGTCGAAGCCAGGGGTAGTGGACTTCCTAGTGGATGGACAGTAGGAAAACATTTTCTGCATGCTTCCAGCCACTTTGTCCTTGAAAGGGTTGTACCTCTTCCACTGTCCACCACAGTTTGGCATGTGGCAAGCCCCACATGGCCTTGAGGACTTGTTAGGCATGAATGCCTTCACTGTTGGTGCAGGAGGGACAAAGCTCTGGCTGCAGGATGTCCCACGAAACAGGACGGAGGGGGCCTGTGGCTGTGCGGGGAAGACCTGCAGTATGGGTGCTGCCGACACAGGGGGTGGGCCGTAGGTCAACGCAGCGGGTGGCCTCGGCTGGAGGTGGGTGGGCGCAGAAGGCCTCGGCAGAATGGGGGTGAGCGCAGCAGGCTTCGGACGGGTGGAGGACGACAACCCAGTGGGCTGAACGGGTCGGTTCGCGGGAGTCACAGGCTGTGGCTCATCAACAAATAATCTGGAAACATAAAATACACATGTGATCAGTATTGATATGACGTGTGTGCTATTTGCTTTCCACAGCCAACAGGTGAAACAAAGTGCTTATGACAACTTACCTCCGCTTCTCACCACGTCTCTTTCCAGCCTCGTGATGGATGAGCCGGTACTGGACCTGAGGCCGGTCTGGCGGAGGGAGGGATGTTGGCAGCGCAGGAGCCTCCGGGAACGGTGCGTCCGACAGCACTTTCAGGTGAGGAGTCACCTTGTGGCCGAAGGAGCAGTCGCTCCTTCTGCCACTTCAGCAGCTCGTTCTGCTCTCCCTGCTGGCAGTACTGGAACAGCAGCCACACCAGCCAGCCGACATCATTCTCCACAAGCCACCTGAAGGTCTGACCGGCGTACTACCCGAACGTGATGACCAGCTGACCTTTCCACAGCTCAGCCCCCGACCTCTTGGCAGCCGCCTCTGCTGTCTTGAGATCCAGCCATTTAGGGTCAACAACAGTGCTGCTGCGGGCCTCTGCCACAGACCTTGCTGCCTCTGTACAGTACAGCCTGGCCTCTCCTTGCCGGTACAAAATGATGTTGGGGTACTGGTGTAGCTGTTGATGGCTGACCAGCGATGGTTTAGTGGCCAAGCTCTTCCCGCAGACATCACAGGTAAAGGTCTCCCTGGCGTCTGCATGGATCTTCAGATGACTCGCCAGTTTGGACTTTTCACTGAATGTCTTGTCGCACACGGTGCACTGATGTGTAGGCTCCTCCATGTTCCATCTGGTACAGTAAAACATGAATAAATGAGTACAACAAGCAGATCATTTAGATTGACAATATGTAGCCCTTTATTATACAGAAATGTGCTGTTGGTGTATTAGCCTAGGACAACACGCTCGCCAGATTGTTATCTATGTTGTTAGAAATGAGCTACTGTTTACCAGGTATGCAGCGCATCCCATGCAACAAGAGATTAACACGGTCGCCAAATTGCTTTATGTTACACTTACTCTCGCATCAGCTGTTGTCTAAACAGTCACATTTACCCAAATCAACACATATCCACATCAAATTGTCCAAGAAAACGTTGATTGTCGCCGAAAAGCAACAAGTTTGCAGGTATGCGACGTATGCCCTTACTCATTGTAAACAGTGTCGTTAGCCGCGCCTAGCTATCGTTACAAAACACACATTAACCAGCTTATTATTTCAACGACCCCTGGGTACATATAGTCATGCCATACACCGTTGGAAAGCTTAGATTACCACGATTAAAAGGAGACCACCCACGAGTCATATGGTTGCTCGCAGACAAAACGGCGATAGGTTGACTGAAGTCTACCCAGCAGCTAAAAACGTAACCGCTACGTCTTCCCTTTATACACAACGACCGTGTTATGACACGGTCGAAATCTTTTCTCTTTCTACAAAATCGAAACAGCTTAATACAAACCTTAAAAAAAAGGTTTAATTATCAACTAGCAAACGGTGAAGGGGATACAATTTACCTGAGTGAAACCACGTGCTGTAAGCTATTTTCTTTTTCAACTCGAGCTCATTGGCTGCAATGGCTGCAATAGAGTTCCGGGTGTTGACGTTGTTGGGGCGGGGAAATCGTGGGCACCACCATTTTGGCAGTATTCGATAGTATTGTTGGTTTATTTATTTTTTAACATTTTTTTGGTGAAGCACTGCTTCACCTGTAGTCTTATAGAAGCCTCCACTGCTCCAAACTCTATTTGTGAAACATGCAGACGGCCTAGTGAGACTGCCAGCAGGCAGCAGCAAAGAGATGTAGCGACCTCGGTTTATTTCTTCAGCTTTCACATACACACAAACACGCACACAGGGTGCTTGGTCATTCTTTTTTTTTTTTTCGTTGTCTGTTAAACCGCGACGTGGAGCGACGTGTCTGGGAACCTCGCCTCTTGGTCTGAGCGTGTGTAGGCATCGCTTCTCGGCGTTTTGGCTAAGATCAAGTGTAGTATCTGTTCTTATCAGATACTACACTACAGATCGCTTCTCGGCCTTTTGGCTAAGACAGTGATCCCCTCCGTTATCTGTTTATATATTGCCTATTTAGTGGCAATTATATAGCAGGTTAGGAGGATATTGCACCATCTTTTTGGTAAGTTGGGGTCAATTACCAGTTGCTGATACCCGTTACCAAGAAGACCATTGTCCAGTTCGTTTAAACGATAAGGTAAGTGGATTTATTGTTGCCTGTATTACTTTGTTTACTCACTGTTTTATTGCTTTTAACCTCTTAAATTTTTAAGAGTGTGGTGTCTCCATCATGTTGGTTAACCCTTCCGGCATGAGGAGGCACCACAGTGTACGTTTTAAATTTAAGTCGATTAATGGAATTTTAATTCAGTTGTCCCGGCTTGATTTTTCAAGGAAGCACATCCAAGGAATCCTGAAGTTTACCGCAAACGATTTGAATTGTATTCTTGCTCTGCCCTTTAACAAAGGATTCGATGTTAGCTTCGCAGCCGCAACAACCCTCAAAGAATTTTGGACACGCTACGACACGGTAAAAGACCAGTTCTCAGCATTTGAAGTGGAGAGACTAAATGACGATTCCATTAAAACCGTAATCGTCAGGATGTTCAATGAAACTGTAAATGCTGATGATATTTGTATATGGCTGGCAAGATACTGCACTGTGAGGGCCCAGGCCACCAAGGTGAGAGATGAGGATGGCATCTGGAACTGTTCATGGAGGGTCCCCATACAACAATGGCGGGACCCACATGGCTTCCAGGGCCTGAAACATCTCCCATCCATGATGGCTCTTGGAGAGAACAGGGGCTACATTCACTACCAGGGACAGCCCAAGCTCTGCCGCAAGTGTGGCGAGCAAGGGCACCTGGCGGAAGCGTGTACCAAGGTTGTTTGCGGCAAATGTAGAGAAATTGGACACTCTTTTGAAGAATGTACCAATGGCAGGAAGTGCAACCTCTGTGGAGACTCAAACCATCTCTTCAGAGATTGCCCGAAATCTTTTGCTAACAAAGTAAAACAAAATGCAAGGAAAGTGGCAGACGGGGGTGCACAAACAATTGAAGACACCAGGCTGCAAAAAAATACTCTGATTGGGGGAGAGGGGGAGGGGCCTGAGGTTGCCCCACCTAGTGGTGAAGTGAAAGAGGGTGGTGGGGCCCAGGCAGCCGGTGGAGCAGAGATGGACTCCACTTCAGACTCTGACGAAACCGGGAGTCTCGAAACAGTCGGCCGGTCGGAAGAGTCTGGGGTGGAGTCCAGTGAAGCCTCCCTCCCAGGAGCCCAGCCTGGGAAGAGAGCAGTGTCGGAGATGTCCTTGGAAAATGACGGAGCCTCGGAGAAAAGGGGAAGAGCTGGCTCCTCAGACAGTTCATCTGTCGGGGAGCCCAGAGTCTTCCCGAACCACCCCCCCAACACTCTCTCCTTTTTACACATGGCGCTGCAGTCAACCCCAAAGGACTCTGTTCTAAACCATGCTCGTGTCTGGGACGGAAATGAAGGGGACGAAATAACCCCAGACCGTTTTTAGTATTTTAATGCATAACTGTCTTTTAAATACCATACTCATGATCCTCACCTTTTCTACACTCAATGTGAGAAGTGTGAAATCAAGAGTTAGAGCTCAGACGATTTTATCCTTTCTAAATAATTTTAAGTCAGATGTGTTTTTACTACAAGAATGTGCATTGCCCTTTTTAGAAAACTACAGGATATGGGAGGAGAAATGGCCACACAAATCTCTATGGAGCGGTTCAAATGAGAACAGAAATGACGGCGTGGCCATTTTAATCAAGAACCCCTCAATTCTGGTGAAGGGCAGCACTGTGGTGAGAGACGGAAGGGCACTTATAGCACACTTGACTTTTATGGGAAGGGATTTTAATCTCTTAAACATCTATGGTTTTAACAACAAAAATGACACATGACCTTTTAGAAAACTTGCAGCCCCACATGCTAGGCCGAACGCCATTAGTTTTAGGGGGAGATTTTAATTGTATTTTAAATAGAAGTGATAGGAGAGGGGCAGGGGATGATTTTAAAGTGGACAAGACGTCGGTTTTATTGCAGGGATTATGCAGGGATTTTAAACTAAAAGACTGTTTTAAAACCTTGCATCCAAGAGAGGAGGGCTTCACCTGGTTCAGTAGTGACGGTTCCAGAGCCTCTCGCATTGACTATATTTTTACCAGAGACTGCCCGCCAACCGATGCTAGATTAACCCCTGTTTTCTTCTCAGATCACGCTATGCTGTTCTGCACCCTTTCACTCTCTTCAGGTGTGACTAAAGGTAGTGGTCTGTGGAAACTGAATTGCTCCCTGCTAGAAGATAAGGATTTAGCCAGTCAGTACAGGGAGCAATTCAGTCAATGGCAGACCCTCCAAGACTTGTACGAAACACGTGCACTTTGGTGGGAAATGGTGAAGGGAAAGACACAGACTTTTTTTAAAAAGGCAGGGAAAAACAAAAAAAACAAGGAAAATAGATGCATGGTGGGGCTGCAGAAAAGACTACAACGGTATTTTAAATGAACACAACAAGGTTTTGATTTTAACCAAGAAATTAGATTATTTAAAAAACGAATGTTGATTTTATCGGAAATCACAAGCAAAGGAATTATAGTCAGAAGCAAAGAACGACACATGGAAGAAGGAGAAAAATGCACTAGATACTTTTTTAAGAAAATCATTAACAGTGGGGAGGGTATTTTTAAACTCAAAAAAACAAATGGGGAACAAACCAATAGTAACAAAGAATAATGGAGGAAATAGAAGGTTTTTATAGAGATCTGTACAGCGAAAAACAAACAGAAAATGAAGCAAAAAACAACATCATAAGCAACATAGATTTAAAGATAGGTGAAAGTGCATTTTTAACCCGTGATTTTAACCTTTTGGAACTTCACAAATGTTTGTCGAGTTTTAGGGGGGGAAAGTCGCCGGGGGAAGATGGGCTTCCACTTGAATTTTATCTGACCTTCTGGGACATTTTAGCACCTGACCTACTGATGGTTTTTACCGACTTCCAAAGACTAGACCGACTACCAGACAGTTTTAGATCAGGGATAGTAAAACTACTTTACAAAAAAGAGGACAAGACTGACCTGAAGAACTGGCGACCAATAACCCTTTTAAACGTTGACTGTAAACTTTTTAGCAAACCTTTAGCAAACAGAATGTCCGTGGTTTTAGGGTAGGTAATCCACCCGGATCAAACCTGTGGCATATCGGGGAGGAAGATCACCGACAGCCTCGTACTGATTAGAGACACCATCTGTTATGCGAGAGACAGAAACATCAGACTAGTAGTCCTAAATTTAGATTTTGAAAAAGCATTTGATCGGGTCTCGCACCAGTACCTATTCCAGGTACTGCAAAAAATGGGCTTCCCAGAGAGGTATATAGAGTGGGTGGGATTGCTGTATAGGGACATCACCAGCAAATTTCTTGTTAACGGGCAACTCACAAAAGCAGTAGATTTGCACTGCGGGGTCCGTCAGGGTTGTCCGTTATCTGCCCTCCTCTATTGCCGCTTTCACACCAAAAAGAACCGAGAGCCAGTTCCGGGCCGGTGCTAGGGCCAGTTCCAAACTGGTTCCAGCCTTACCCCAGTTAAGAACCGGTTGGTTTCACACCGGCCAGAGCCAGCCATAGAGCCGGCGTGAGAAACGTCATGACGTCACTACAAACGTCTCCGCTAGTGAGCTTGGACAGAAGCATACGGCCGACATCTTTCTTTATTCTGGGTGGAAATAGTAACATAGTTACGCCATTAAATGCGTTTATGGAAACATTTTTAGCGAGAAATGTGCATTTTACTTTCATAATGTTCGCTCGGTGAATGTGAAGGATGTTTGGTTTGATAGTTATGACGAAGAGGGAACGCTCCGTTCACTTGCATGGACACGGACTCATCTAGCTGCGTTGACGCGTTGTCCGTGTATGGTTCGTTCTTTGAATATTCCGATTTAAAACAAAATCAGAAAAAAACAAAAAAGAACCATACACGGATTCACGTCCATTGTTTACTTCGGTGTTTTAAAAAATGCCGGTCTTCGTTGGTCTTCCTGTTTATGAAGGTACGGATAACTCCGCCCCCTGCCCCCGGCGTAAAAGCGGTTCTAGTTCTAGCCCAGCTCTAAAGTGGGGCCAGAGTTGAACCGGTTTTTAGGGGCCGGTGCCGGTTCTTTGGCGGTGTGAAACCAAAGCCCTGGCCCTAGCTCCGAACTGGCCCGGAACCGGCCCCGATTTTGCGGCGGTGTGAAAGGGGCATATGTGGTATGCATAGAACCACTGGCCCAGGTCTTGAGAAGGGACCAAGGGATTAAAGGGGTGGCCATACCGGGCAGTGGGGGACTTTTTAGCAAATGTGTTTTATATATGGACGATGTTAACATTTTATGCACTGACCTTTTATCAGTAAACAGAGCGCTGGACTTGACCGACTGCTACGGACTGGCCTCTGGGTCCAAACTCAACAGAGGGAAGACCCAAGCCCTTTTTTATGGACCATGGACGGCGACTGAGATGACCGGACTCCCCCTGACTGTGAAACAGACCGACATAAAGATACTCGGGGTCAAATTCAACAGGGAGGGGGAGGGGACCAAAAATTGGCCGGACGTGGTAGGGAAAGTAAGGCAGAGACTGGGATACTGGGGACTTAGAGGACTGACAATAGAAGGAAAGGTTTTAATCATCAAAGCAGTGATTTTACCTTTGCTTTTATTGATAAGCTCTGTTTTTATTCCACCACACCGAGTGCGTTTAGAACTGGAGCGAGCAGTTTTTTATTTCCTGTTGGGGTCCAAGTGGGAGAGACTGAAGAGAACAGAAATGACGAAAACAAAAGAAAAAGGGGGGAAAGGAGTCCCGGACCTCCACCTGTTTTTAGGAAGCAGATATACTGCTCTTCACATTAAACTTGCAATGGTCCCATCCAGAGAAAACAAAACGACAGCAATGGCACGATTCTGGATGGGGTCCTATCTGAAAAGATTCCCGTTTTATATATCAGATCTTAGAACACCAGTATCATTTAACTTGTCACAATTTTACGCTTTTATTAAGAAGTTTTTAAAAAAATGTTACCTTGAAAACGAGGAACTGAATGTTTTAACTAACCATCGTTTTATAATCGCGGAAGTGCAGGAGCGGGAACCAGTGAGTCCGGTGCGCGGGCTAGCATACGGCGAGGCCACAACAGTCTGGCACAATGTGAACCATCCTGCCCTCTCCAACAGACTCCGGGACCTGTCATGGATGGCAGCTCACGAGATCCTCCCAGTCAGAGCCGTCATGCACTCCCGGGGGATGGCTGCATCCCCAACCTGCCCTCGGCCAGGTTGTGGCGCGCCTGAGTCGGTGAGGCACCTGTTCTGGGAGTGCAGCGCTGCTGGAGACCAGTGGGCAACGGCCGGCTCCCTGCAATTCCCGTACTTACCAGCAGGGGAGGCCCTGACAGCCCAAATGGTGCTGTATGGGGTGAGCCAAAAGAGTCAGTTACCACCAGACTATCCCAAGCAATGGCTCACCATAACCGCCATAAAAGACGCCATATGGGCCTCCAGAAACCTGCTGGTAAGAAAGCACATGCAGATCCCCCCCGTGGCTGTGATCCGAATGGCCGCAGCAACGGTCCAAGTGGCCGGTGCTGCAGGCGGCAGGCCTAGGACACAGCCACAAAGAAGAATCTCCTCTGTGCCCATTCGGACGAGGGAGTCGGAGCCACACGCGGAAAGGTCGAGGCAGCGCCGGCCCGGCTCTCCGGGAGAGGCAGGTGGGAAGGAGCAGAGAGGGGAGGAGATCCTCTGAGCCACAGGTTCCGAGAGACCAATGCTGTTCAAGAGAGAGCAGGATGGGGTTTTTTACTTTTTAATTGGGCTTCCTCCCGTCCCTGCACAGCTGTTTTTTAATCATGTTTTTTAAGCATCACAATGATTTTATAAAACAATGTATCCATGTATTTAATTATATTTATTTACCTTTTTTTATTCACAATGATGATGGTTTAAACTTAATTAAAATGTCTTTTAAATTGTGTATGCTTTTAAAACACTGACCTGTAAATTGTGATATGAAAGTTAAATGAAAGAACTGGTGTCAATAAATATTTTCAAACGAAAAAAAAAATCTGTTCTTATCAGTTTAATATCTGATACGTCCCCTACCCGGGGACCATATATTAAATTGATTTTTGGAACTGGGAGATGGAAAAGGGGCTTGCTCCGTCCACTCCACGCATCGACCTGGTATTGCTGTACCTCCAGGACCGGTGCACCCCTCTCTCACTGTGAAAAACAAAACTAAACTCCTCCTGAGAGTAGTGGTGCCGAGATGATGCCTCATGAAACGTCAAAGCCTCGCAGCCAGATGAACCATCAAAGTGGTTCGACCTCGAAGCTTCAAATTAGTACGCTAGGGACACCTAGTGGTGAATGAAATTATGATGAAAGAAAGAGTTTCCTGTGATGATGTGATGTTTGCTTCGTACAACATCAAAACGTTTAAGAATTAAAGTCATTTCAGTGATACGTGTGAGTTTGGCGTTCATAAATATCTCCCGAGCTCATGGTAGAGAACAAATCATTTGACCTAGATTTTAAGTCATCCCGGGCAAAATAGATTGTCTCAGTAGCCTACTAATAATTGTAATAATAGAACTGCATGATGACTGAGAATGAGTGTGATTAATTACATAGCCATAAAAGTGATCTTGGAACTGGGTAGGGTCTTCTTTTTGTAAAAATGTGCCAATTGTGAACCCATATCGCGGAACAGCCCGAGATGAAGCCTCGAACGTCACGCGCTACGTCATTTCGCCTATGTGAATCCTACTCGATACGGAGCTTCGCTGGGGGAGGAGCCGAGGTACTCGACACACGCCCCGATGCCTCGACGCAAACCATAACATCACTACCTGAGAGTACACCCGTCCGCCTGTAGACAATAAAGTGTCATTTACAATTCATAAACGCACTGTTTACAATTATTCCAACGATATTCTGTTGTTTAAGAAAGAAAAAAGGATTCTTTCTGTGGCGGGTCGATAACTCGGATCTCCAGGTTTCCTTTCGTTATGCTTCCATCACGCTGATTTCAGATTCGCCTGTCATCGTGTGACCGGTGGTCTACAGTGTTTATTAAAGTCTAGACATCTCCGAATGCTTTGCAACCGTTCTCCACGGGAACAAGCGTGGGCATCGTTCAGCCCACCTGAACGTGTACAACTCATACTTACCTGGCAAGGGAGATACCATGATCAAGAAGGTGGTTCACCCATAGCGAGGCTCAGCCATTGCACTGAGGCTGTTGCTGACCCGTGCGAATTCCCCAAATGTGGGAATCTCGATTGCATAATTTCTGGTAGTGGGGGACTGCGTTCACGCTCTCCCCTGATCATGTTGTTCTAAAGAAATAATAGCTATGAATGGCTTCATCGCGCTGACTAATGCCGTCCATCCCACGTTTTGCAACGCTACGTTTCTTCAAAAGATCACGCAAACGATCACGCCCAAGCAGTGTAATGCATCACATTCAAATGTGGAACTCTGAGTCTGGAATAACGTAGTCATTCATTCATTCATTCATTTCTTTCATTCATTATGGATCAAATTATTGTTTCTGTACAAGTCCCGTCTCTGGCCACAGCAGCGCTCCCAGTCATTATGGGTTCCTCCTGTATAAAAGTTAGTATGGACAAGACAATAATTGCTTACGGCCATACCACCCTGAGCACGCGCGATCTCGTCTGATCTCGGAGGCTAAGCAGGGTCAACTCGAGCTCATTGGCTGCAATGGCTGCAATAGAGTTCCGGGTGTTGACGTTGTTGGGGCGGGGAAAATGTGGGCACCACCATTTTGGCAGTATTCGGCAGACTGGCGCTCTTGTGGTGGAGCAGACATGGTCGATAACTGTTGTGCACCAGGTTGCACAAATAAACGAGGCAAAAATAAATGTACGTCGTTCTGCCGCATTCCTAAAGATGCGGAGAGGCGAGCTAAGTGGATCAGCGCCATTAAAAGAGCCAGGAGCAAGCAAAAAAAGACTGAAAAATGGGACCCCCCGGCTGTTGGATTCCGCTTGTGCAGCGATCACTTCATATCAGGTAAGTTACAGAATACAAAGCTTGGCAGCTTAGCTTCATTATTTAATAGGCTATAATTGTGGTCAGGCGCGTATCAGACGCGGGGGATGAGTACGATGCATCCCCCTCACTTCTATTGGAAGGCCATTCCATCCCCTCCACTTTTGTTCGTCAAATCCTCACTAAAATCAGCTTTTCTAATAAAAAAATAGTAAACGTTCGCCTGTTGTATGCAATTTAAAATGGTTGCTATGATTGCATCCCTCTGTATCAAATTATCACTCTGTAAATCCCAGCGCTACAATTGACGTTACGTAGACTAAACTGCAGCAGAGAGAGAGGTCATGTTTCCCGAAGCTCCGCTAGGCATTGGAAAAAACTACTTAATTTATCGTTCAGATCTACTTTATCTTATTTTATTTCATGATCACAATACCTAACAGTATATAGTTTGTTTTCGTCGTCCTCCATCGCTCGATTCAACAATACTTTTTGGCACTTTTTACTCCCGGATCAGACCGCAGAAAAAGCCTTGGACTTTCCTATCGCCAACATGCCTCTGTACTCGGATATCTCAGGCACGGAGACTGGGAAATGCACAGACTGCACCAAACTGCAACAGACGGTGGCTTTAATTGAAACGAGACTAGCAGCATTAGAAAAATGCAAAGGACCCCTACAGGATACAGTGCCGATGGGTGAGTTTGCTGAGCTCACTCAGATACAGCAAGATGATCAAAGCTACACTGTATCCTTCCCGAAGCTGGACAAGAGAGAGACAGTTCCAGCTGCGTCTCACTGGCACAGAGTCGGCGCTAAGCCAAAACAACATACCAAAGTGAATCAACAAGATCACTCAACACCAAAAGCTAAACTACCCAAAGCTAAAGTTATCAGCCGGATTAGCCCGTCACTGAAATTAACCCTGCCACTGAAGAACCGGTTCCTGCCACTTCAAGAGTCCACGAACGAGCCTGCCACCCATGCACCCCTGAGCCCCGAGATGCGTCCGGACGGACAGTGCGGACAGAGACGGAACATGAACCAGTCGCCATGGAGGCGAGCTGCGCATGCCTCGGCCACCTGTGCACCCCTGACCCCTGAAATGTGTCCGGACAGACGGTACAGACAGACATGGAACAACCAGTCGCCACGGAGGCGGGCTGCGCATGTGTCTGCCACCGTCCAACAAGGGCCCATCTCAGAGGAAGCAGATGAACCAGACACTCTGATTATATGAGACTCAACCATCAAGGATATAACCGGTAAGAAGATCAAAACATACAACTTCCCATATGGAATGGTTAGTGATATCAACCATAAACTAGCCAAAATCATATTGGAAAACCCCAATATCTCACAGATTATTGTGCATGCAGGATCTAATGATATTCAAAGAGAACAGTCAGAACTTCTGAAGAGGGATTACACTGATCTATTGGATACACTGGACAAAATACACATCAACTCATTCATCAGTGGACCCATACCAACAGTTGACAGGGGAATAAACAGATTCAGTCGTCTACTTGCACTGAATACATGGCTTTCCAGAGTCTGCAATGAAAGAGGAAGGGGCTTTATTGACAATTTCAACTTATTCTGGGGGCGCAAATATCTTTTCAGAGCAGATGGCCTACACCCAAACAGGTTAGGCTCAAAACTGTTGAGGGACAATCTTCTCTTCTCGCTTTACGCACAGGCCACAATCTTGCCATGGTCTGACGCACAGGCCACAATCAGAGCACAGGTTGAGAAGAAGCGAGACTACAGCCTCCCCCACACATCTACTCTGCCACTATCTGACACACAGATAGCAGACAGCCCAAAGACCTTGAAGAGAGACAACAGCCCGCCCGACGCCATCAACACTGTGCCTTCCCCAATCGCTGATGCTGGCTTGACGAGGAACGGCCACCCCCCTCCTCTGCATTACAGACCAAAGACCTTGAAGAGAGACAACAGCCTGCCCGACACCATGGACACCGTGCCCTCCCCCATCGCTGATGCTGGCTTGGCCAGGAACGGCCACCCCCCTCCTCATCTCTCCCATAGCCACAACAACTCCAGCTCCACAGTCTCCTCCCTTTGCGATTTTCCAGCTGAATTTAAGAAACAGGAATATGTAGGCATCAAACTTGCATCTGTGTCAATGATAGCATCGCCAGGTCATTCCCACAGGCTGATAACACCCAAGCGGAGGGCACCCCAGCCCCCCGCCCCCTGTACTGATAGTAGTCCTGAGTATTACTGAGACAAAAAAGGGTTCAGCCGTAGACAAAGTATAAAGGACGTTTCGCATAATCTGCTGAACCCAAGGTTGCCTATGTCAAAACATGGCAACTTTTGCATTCCTGCTGTAACCACTAAGAGAGTAAACAAAGGGAAACTTGGACACACTGCTAACCTCACAAATCTCATACATATTTCCTCCAAACCAAAAACAACCTTAAAGCCTATCAACAACACCATCAGGATGGGTCTACTTAATGTTAGGTCTCTTAATAACAAATCATTTTTAGTTAATGATTTTATTACCACCTCTAATCTGGATTTTATGTTTTTAACTGAAACATGGCTGGAACAAAATAACAGTGCAACCGTTCTGATAGAGACAGCTCCTCCCAACTATAACTTTTTTGATGCATGTAGATCTGGAAAAAGAGGTGGAGGGGTTGCTGTTATATTTAAAAATGATTTTCAGGGGAAACAGATGTTATTTGGTGATTTTCCATCATTCGAATACCTTTGTGCTGTATTGAAATGCTCCCCCAGAGTTCTCCTATTAATTATTTACAGGCCACCCACATACTCTGCAAATTTTTTCGATGAATTCACAGAATCATTGTCTAGCATCTCCACAGACTTTGACTGTCTAGTTATAACTGGTGACTTCAATTTTCATACTGATGATTTGAATGACAAGTGTGCAAAAAAACTTTGTACCATTTTGGACACATTTGAACTGTCCCAACATGTGAAAGAGACTACTCATTGTAAGGGCCACACTCTAGACCTGGTTATCACAAAGGGCCTCAATGTTTCTGATCTCTCTGTGACTGATCCTTCCTTGTCTGACCACTTTTGTGTTTTCTTTAATCTATCTTTTATTCCCGACACACAGACAAAATCAAATACTGTCAAAAAACGGTATATCAATGAAGAATCGTATGTACTTTTTAGAAAGGCCATCTCCTTACTACCACCTCTCAACCCATGTTCTGCTGATGATCTTGTAGAAAACTTTAATCTGAAAATTTTGAAAGTCATGGATGTCATTGCACCTTATAAGGTTAAAACGATTTCTGGAAAGCAAAAGGCACCCTGGAGAAAAGCTGCTTCTGTAACAGCACAGAAAAAAGAATGCAGGAAGGTTGAACGCATCTGGCGTAAAACAAAACTTCATATTCACCATGATATCTACAAAGAGAGCCTCTGTGCCTACAATTCAGACTTAAAAAGTGCTAGAGAAACATTTTTCTCCAATATCATTAAATCCAATAATAATAATGCAAAAACCCTATTTGCAACTGTTGACAGACTGACCAACCCCCCAACACAAATTCCACCTGATCTCCATTCCACGCAGAAATGCAATGAGTTTGCAGCTTTTTATACTGATAAAATTGAAGGCATCAGACGCGCCATCAATATCTCCACTTCAAACAAAAATGTTGGACTACCACCCTGTTCAGGCAAAAGTAACGTGGCAGGGATGGCATTCTTTAATGTTATTGACTCTAAAACTCTTGTGGAAACTGTTACGCAACTAAAGCCATCCACCTGTTGCCTTGATTCTTTACCTACCAACCTCTTTAAGAATGTTTTTGACTGCCTAGCAATAGACATATTGCAGATAGTTAACAACTCTCTCCAGTCAGGCAACTTCCCAAAAGCCCTGAAAACTGCAGTTATTAAACCCCTTTTAAAAAAGCGGAGCCTAGATACCTCTATTATTAACAACTACAGACCAATATCAAATCTGCCCTTCATAAGTAAAATCATTGAGAAAGTTGTCCTCCAGCAACTTAATCACTTCCTGGAATCAACTGGTTGTTATGACACCTTCCAATCAGGATTTCGACCCCTGCACAGCACTGAGACCGCCCTCATTAAAGTTGTAAACGACATCCGTCTTAACACAGACTCTGGCAAAACCTCAATACTAATGCTACTAGACCTCAGTGCTGCATTCGACACTGTAGACCATACAATACTTTTGGACAGGTTAGAAAACTGGGTGGGGCTTTCAGGCACAGTCTTAAATTGGTTCAGATCCTACCTACAAAATAGGAACTACTTTGTTTCCATCGGCGACTTTGTATCAGAATCAACCAACGTGATGTGTGGAGTCCCACAAGGTTCGATCTTAGGACCCTCTTTATTCAACATTACATGCTCCCACTAGGGCAAATCATGCATAATAACAATATTGACCATCATTGCTATGCTGATGACACGCAAATCTATGTATCGCTATCACCAAATGACTATCGGCCCATAGATCTGCTGTGCCAGTGCATTGAGCAAGTGAAAGACTGGATGTGCCGAAATTTCCTTCAGCTAAATGAGGATAAAACAGAGATAATTGTATTTGGTGCTAAAACGGAAAGGCTTAAAGTAACCCAACACCTTCACTCTCTGTCCCTGAAAACCTCAATCAAAGCCAGAAATCTAGGGGTTATCATGGATTCTGATTTACATTTCGAAAGTCACATCAAATCAGTTACAAAATCTGCATATTATCACCTTAAAAATGTAGCAAGACTTAGAGGGCTCATGTCCCCCGAAGACTTACAAAAACTTGTACATGCCTTTATCACTAGTAAGCTTGATTACGGCAATGGTCTCCTTACAGGTCTCCCAAAACAAACTCTAAGGAAGCTTCAGCTTGTTCAGAATGCTGCTGCTAGAGTTTTAACAAAGACCAAAAAATTTGAACATATTACATCAATTCTTAAATCGTTACATTGGCTTCCTGTAGGTCAGAGAATTGATTTTAAAATCATGTTGCTAACCTATAAATCCCTACATGGTTCAGGCCCAAAATATTTAACTGATATGCTTCCACTACATAAGCCTTCTAGAACACTAAGATCTTCTGAGACCAATCTGTTAATTATCCCCAGAGTAAACACGAAACATGGGAAAGCAGGATTTAGTTACTATGCAACAAATAGCTGGAATAAACTCCCTGAGGATTTAAGACTTGCCCCAACTCTGAGCACCTTCAAAACAAGATTGAAGACTTTTATGTTTGCTTTAGCTTTCTGCTAAATCTTAAATACTTTACCTTTATTTTACTAAAATGCCTTTTTAACTTTCAATTAAATTTTCTCACTTTCTTAAATACATTGCACTTTCAATTTTACTTACTAAAAAGCCTTTTTAACTTTCAATTAAATTTTCTATTTTTACCAGAAAGATACATGATCTGATACCAGAGAGAAAGGATAAGGGTTACTAGAATCCGGGTTGGAGTCCCAGAGAAAGTACCAAGTTCCTTTTAGGTCGGGTTGGAGTCCCGACGCGGATACCAGAGAGACTGTTGATCTGATCTTAAATACATTGCACTTTCTATTTTACTCATTTCTTTGCATATGTTTTCTTTTACTTCTCTATTATTTTATTTTATTGTATAACAATGTTTATATGTGAAGCACTTTGAGTCTGCCTTGTGTATGAAAAGTGCTATATAAATAAAGTTGCCTTGCCTTGCCTAAACAGCTCGCGCAGCCTGCAGAAAGCGCTGGCAGCGGTGCTCCCGAGACCCGACTGCCCGAGAGCTCAGCGCGGTGACCGCGATCATTCAAGCAGTTTCTCACAGATTGCTGTGCCTAACTGTTCGTGCTGCATACTGACTTGACGCCTTCAATGAAAAGGTAGAATTGAATCACTGTTTTAGATCAGCATCATTCACTGCCTGTAATGAAGGCAGCATATTAAGCGATTAAAGCGATTAAGCGATTAATTATTAATCATTAATAGATGCAAGGTTCATGGCTCTCTATTCAAGAGCTAGTTACCTCCTAGCATAAGATCCCATTCATTCTTCCGACGGGAACTAAGCCTACTTTAGTTTTAAAACTTTTATTTTTTTCGTGCAATATAGCCAATGATGCCGAAAACTAAAAGAAAAAGACAGGGGACTATAGACGGCTTTTTCAAGAGAAAACAAGTAAGTTGACTTCTCTCCCTCTGCAGACACTGACGTGCTTGCAAGTTGCAAGCTATAGGCTATCTGTTTCGAGTGCTACCGCGGTTGGGATGCACAGGTTTGACTAGGGCTACAGGTAGCCTTTACGGAGAGTAGAGATCCTCGTGCGATTCGTCATTTTCAAACCTTGAGAAAACGCACTTCAATCTACAAGGTGTATCACTCAAAATATACACAAAGTATGTGTCACAGCAATCAACTTAGGCCTACTGGTTTAATGAATGTGAATGAATGCTGTGATACACGAAAATCCGGAGAATTGTGCGATTCGCTTTCTCAGCACACTTGAACGTGAAATGTCCTCAACAGTGTGTGTCAAGGGTTCATCTTGTTTTCTTAGAACATTAGAAGCATGCAAGTGCGTTCCATTCGATCAGACACGTTTTATTTTCAGTTAGGCTACTGTATAATCAGTAAGACCACACCATAAACACATAAGCCCAACATTATACATAGATCATAGATAGGTCTCAGCATGAAATGGAGAACATTTGAAGTTGAACCTGACCACTGGTTTGACAGCCTGCACTCTGTGTGTCACTACATAATAACATCACTACATACAAGTAACAAACGCTCTAGCCAAATGTCATTAGAGCTACAGTTATTGAACATTCATGCAACAGCCTCAAGTGGCTTTACAAATGTGTTTTGTCTCTGCTCATTATGACAAACTAATTGTTCTGCAATCATTTTCCTGTCCAACAGATCCAGCTTGTGCTTTTGAACATAACACACGGTTACACTGTTGAGACATGTTTGTGTCATTGTACTTCGCATCCATGTTTTCATCCTTCAGAGGCTGCTGAAGCTCCTTTCAGCTTTATCACACAGTGTGTGTGTGTGTGTGTGTGTGTGTGTGTGTGTGTGTGTGTGTGTGTGTGTGTGTGTGTGTGTGTGCGTGTATCAAACAAACACACAATGAGTCATACACACACACACACACACACACACACACACACACACACACACACAGTGTATCTGCTCGCATTTCTTCCATTTTGTTGGCCTAGATGTATGTAAAAGTTCATATAATTGATCATCGCTATTTGGAATGATTATTTCTTCGCCTATTCCAGAACACCCCCACTTTTGGAAAGCTTGATACGCCCCTGATTGTGGTTTCGGATCAGTTTAATACTACAGTGTGCACAGTGATCTGGGAGCAGCTTTATGAGGCTGTGCTTCTGCATGGACATGTACAGCATCATAAATCCCCTGCATGTTAATGGGTTGATTTGCAATGAGATAGATGAACAGCAATGCTGAACAGTGCATGATACAGCCAGCACAGTTAAATGACACAAAGAAATAAATAACACTATTTATTTAACTTATATTTCTACTCGGGGAAGATTCAAAGTGAGCAATCAAACCCTGGTTGGATGTGTCATTTAGCCCTTTGAGTGTGGTGTATGTGATAATGCGTAGCATAGCTCAGGGCAGACATTGTAGGCATCAGCTCTAGCCAAAGGCCAGGTTCAATGAAGTGGACTGAAATATGTTCCCACCTGAATGGTGCTTTGGCTGTGCAGTTCACATGCACAGTTTGTCCACATGCACCTATTCATCCCCCAGCGATTGAAGCCCAGCTTCTTTTAGGTTTTAGATTTTAGATATGTTAAGTTTAAGTCTACCTTCATTTTTTTACGTGAACTTGCCTCACTGTTTAAATAATGTCTGCCTCTGACTCATCAATTGTTTACTTATATTCCTCAGGGCCCGAAAGGACCAAGAGGTGAAAGGGTAAGCCAATATCAAACTCATTAATTATGACAAGATGCATGACAATGCCATGTTTGCTGGATAGAAACTTTCATGGAGTTTATCGGGTTGATATATGATGACGCCGATTGACCTTTCAACTTGAATAGGCCACACCCCTTTGTTTACATCAGGCATAGCCTAAAGCCCTCCGCCGTGATAATATAACAAATAATAATGGACCAATCTCTGCTGCACGACGGCTGAAAATAACCTGAACTACAAATATTTATTGTATATTATTTTTTTTGACTTTGGCTCACGTATCCAGACCAAATTCATATTTATCTTTTCTAAACTTTATTAACAATAATAAAACAATTTAGTAAAAGGACATGACGCTTTTATTCAAGTTTAGACCAAACCGAGCTCCACAGCCGAACAGAGCTGGGACGCTGCCAGAGTCCCAGCAGACACGGTGGCTGTGTGTCAATCAGTGGTAATCAACGGAGACTAACCCAAGGCCTTCCTCCACAGGGACCCCAGGGCCCTGACGGGAGGGACGGCAGACCTGGCAACCCCGGCCCTGCTGGGCCCCCAGGACCCCCTGGCCTCGGCGGAGTAAGTATCCTATAGGGGCCGACTTGGTCAACTGCTGGGTGGGGGGACTGAAGGTGGATGTTGGTTCTAAAATGTGACTGTGTGGGGGACTGAAGGTGGATGTTGGTTCTAAAGTGCTGCTGGGTGGGGGAACTGAAGATGGATGTTGGTTCTAAAGTGTTCCTAGGTGGGGGAACTGAATGTTGATGAAGGCCTCTCAGTAAATAAGGTTAACCGGCTGGTATATCCTATTGTAACCGTAAGGTATAGAAGCTACAGGAAGATGCTGATTTGCTGTTCATCTGTTTGATAAACGATCAAGCCCTTAAACTCACCTGACCCAAATTCTGGCACAATTATAGCAATGGAACAGACAATTATAAATTGGGACCAGGAAAACTATTGGAATGGATTGATGTGCATAACCTGAGTTACCTTTGTCCTCTTGGGCTGGCCTCACTGGCTAAATGAAGGCCTTAAACACTTGAGCATTTTCTGGAAGCTCTTTCACCTCATGGTACAAATCATATGTAGGCCTGCTGTCACATTCCAAAAGACGACATGAACATTAGTGTCAACTGAAACTTGCAACCCATACATAACCTATGAATTAGAAAATAAGTATATTGTATTGTATGAATTAGGGCTGTGCAATTAATCGAATTTCGATCGCGATATCGATTTTGGGGTCAAACGATCTCCAAACTCGTATAATCGAGTTGAAACGATTAATTTGACATTTTCCGTTTTACAGTAGGCCTAGAGAGTTTATGAAAGTTTATGAAAGAGACGCGCATGCGAAAGCATTCAACGCGGCGAGAGGGAGTACAATCTAACAGGCGTGCTGCATCAGGAAGTATGCCGTTGGCAGGAGGCGGGACATGCCAGTGAACCGCCAATCAGCAGCATCGACTGTTGACAGACATGTTGGAGTAGACCTACCGTGTGGAATATTAAAGTTTCAGTAACGTTACAGTTTGATGAACGATAACAAGCTCATAGCAGACTTTAACTAAGAGTTCTTTAAGGCAGAACTGCCAAGTACATCTTTGATATGTATTTCTGTTTAACAACAATATGATTTTCAGTGATGTTGCTAGGTACACGTCCTGCGTCCCTGACGCATTAAAATCTGAAAGGACGCACTAAACTCACCATGCGTCCCGGGGACGCATCTCATTTTCCCCATGAAAAACGATACATTGTGAACATTAAACAACTCGTGTTTAATCACAGTAACTGGCCAAAGAAACCTTCTTGTGAGCAGATCGGACAAGCGCTGTTTCAACCCTCTGCGCATCTACTCGGCGCAGACATGATCCCCTGTACAAAGTATCGCGACATGCTAATTTAGCCGCTACCAAAACAACTAGCTCGTCACCGCTGATTTCATTTCAACAATTAAAAATACGAACTTCATAGTAAATAAACCCACGTTTCCACTGCTCGATGCTGTGCTCATTCGTGTCGAATGAGCAAATCAAACAGGATTTTTTTGCAATCCTTCTGATTGAATATTATGTACATTTATGACAAAATCGTGAGGACTAGGCTTGTGACACACACACACACACACACAAATGTGGCGCTCGCGCGGTAATAGCTCATTGGCGCCACCTAGTGATCATTATGTGCAAATGCACAGCCTCTCATTAAAATGACTTAGGGGTCATTTGACCCCTCTTGCGGCGCTAGGAGTAAGTAAAAATGGCCCGGCGTTTCTAGTGTTAAACATGAACGGTTGAGTACTCCAGCTCTAACCATATCATACCACCATCAAGGAGTTTAACACTATTAATTTAATTTAAGAAATAGAATAATAATAAAAAAGAAACACATTTTTTAAACTGGGGAGTCGGGACCCATTGAATTTCTCAGGGACCCACCCAACTCGCCACCTGTGGGTCCCGGGGACTCACTACATTGAAAACCTATCAACATCACTGTAGCCATTTTGAGTAATTTGGCCTTACTATACGAGTCAACATACTGGTCCTTCACAAGCCTCAGAATGATCCATTTCTACCTCAAATGTTCAAAAGCTCCGCACCGCTTCCCCCCCGCTCGGTCGCTTTGCTCCCTCGCCATTGATGTTTTCCCCCTTGTGATTTTTTTCTAGAAAAACCCATGTTATACAATGTAAAACCACGCACCTGTAGATGTAATGCATCCACGTATGCAGTCGAATGTGAGAATTCTCAAACATTGAGCCACTTCGGATGGACCTCGACACCGTTTTCCCTTTGTGACAGGAATCTCGGCATGTCCTGATGATTAAATCCAAAGGTTAATGTAACAAAATAAAAACCTATGATACTGTGCTGATTTCACTTAATAAAAATGTAACATAATTGAAGATGGAGAGGGGGACTGTTGCGTGTGGCCATGACTCACTCACTCAGACATTCACTGTGCTGTGCCTAAACCCCATGTCTTTTCTATCTCATCAGGCTGGCACTCAGGCTGACACACCTGCAGCAAATCTGGGATCGCTACCGCCCAATTACCAGCCTGCTGTATAAAGCCAGCAAAGTCAGTTGCTTGGGACACAGACCCGGCAACACCTTTGTCCCACAGTGCGAGTTGTTAAATAGCCTTTTCTTTCTGTAATCTTTGATCTAGGCCTGGGGATGGCCGGCGGTCCTACTTTTCCGTTTAGTTCTTAGTTTATGATTTGGTTTGGTCAGGCAGGGATGGGGGCCAGCCTCGACGTCCCTATAGGGGGTGGCCTGGTCCCCCCTCCATTTTGCTGAGTTTGTCCGGCATCCCCAGGTCCCTTTTGGTTTGCAGTCTTCTTTATTTGGTAAAGTATTCATACTGCATTTCAGCTATTGTTTCATTTGGTTAATAAAACCCGTTAAAACATCTTATTTCATGGTGTCCTTCCTTTATGTTGGGGTCTCCAATTCGAGCCACTGGGTATCTTATTCAGTTATGTGGAGGCCGTAACAGGGACATAGATGTTTATGTATAAGTGTTGAAACAGCTAAGATTGGGATTGAACAAGGTAGTAGTCCTTGTGATTCCCTCCCCCCATGCAATCTCAAAGCACAACAGAACAGTCCCATTTCTAGGCCTACTTGACAAGTAATATCTACAACTGTTACACCTTAAATTGGGTTAGACATTTGAGTAAATTTAGCTGTGTCTACTCTACTCTACTTGTCACCACTTGTGCTTCCGTGCCACGCAGCATGAAAAGGGTGATATCAATCAATTAATCCCTGTGCATGTACAAGTTTAAAGTCAAGCTGATTGGTGGCATGTATTGTTAAATAGGTGAACAATATGACCAGGAATGTGATCTAAAATTGGTAAAAAGGCATTTTTCATTTCAGATTTTGTACACATATAGAACTTTGTGGAAACATTAACACCCCTATCTCTACCAAATAAACAGTAGCTTACTTAAAAATTAAAATTTGCAGCTGTGTGTGTGATTTGTATTGTGACTGTCTAGATGTGACTTAGCATATTTTGTGTGTACACCACTCATAACTTCTGTATTAAAAAAATTGTCGTAAAATATAGGATTTGCCACTGAATTCTAGCAGCTATAATTGGATGGCTGCATGCTGCACACTCCCCTATGCTTACACACAAAGAAAGAATTAATAAATAAGGCACATGTCTAGTTGTTCTACTCACCATGCTGCCTCCTTTTTGCCGTAGGACCGTTTCAACTTCATAACATGAGAGCAAGAGGGGCATTTCATCCATTTTCGAAGTAGGCCTTCTTTCATTAACCATCTGGTGAACTTGTAGTTTTCCTTGGGGCACCGTCTAAAATGTATTCGACTCAAAAACTCGTAACCCAACAACATATTTGTTAAACCTATACCTATGGAATAATATTAGATTCAAAGCTCATAATATTGCCCCGCGCACCCGTCTTCTTTGATGTCTAAATGTGTAAACAGTCTCTCAGTCCTGCATCAAAGAATGGCGCGAAGTGCCATTACAGTAATTGACATAACAATCTACCAATCCGTATCCGTGTTCCTCCGATATGTTGCTCTCATCCAATCATTGACTTTTACTATGCTGTCATGTGACATCCTCATCCAATCATCCAAAGGGAGCCACCAGTCACGTCAAAGATTCGGAGAAGGTGGGTATTTGCCGTTTCGTTCACAGTTTGGAGAGTGAAGAGGGAAATTCGTGTAACAAAAATGGTAAGTTAAGCGCTAGCCTGTTAATTGAAACTCCCCCTGAGTTTTGTAAGCACATCATAACGCCCGTCCTCGGGCCGTTTACATAGTTAAAGAGTAGTAAACCCTCCTATTTATCTGCAGTGTGTAGGCTAATTAGCTAATGTAACGTTAAGCTAGCTGAGTGCGTGAGTGTGCACGTGAGCTGGGTGAATAGTAGGAAAGAAACTGTAACATTAACATAAAATGTGAATGTAGGTGCATATGTAATGCTTTAGTATGAACCATATTTTGTAATGAAAAATAAATTATGCACTATGCAGTCATTCGAACAAGAAGAGCTTTTGAATCTTGTGTAGATTATTTAAGTTACATTTTGCCGGTTATAATGACATGAATTTATTTATATTTTTACAGCCTAAGGCCAAGAAGAAAATGTCCCTAAAAGTCCCTAAAAATGACTCGATGACAGAGGTGACCAAAAATGATTTGGATGGTAAATTTTTCTTTGTCAACTTTCAAGTAACTTTAATACCTAAATAATTAGCTTGTCCAAATGTGTTTAAACATTGAAAGTCCTCTATTCATGTGTTGATTTTGTTGTACCTATGCCATACTGTAGGTCCTGAAGTTGAAGGAAGCTCTGCTCCAAGTCGCAGCAGCATAAGCAGCATTGGATCAGGTAATGATTTCTCATTTTCTAGCAGTGTATCTTAGCAGAGTTTCATTTTTTGCTAGGGATTTTTCCTGCCTGAGATTAAAGTTGTTGGCAGATTTTGTCAGTATACATGTGCTTACAAATCAAGTTGAGGCAGCCGCACACACCATATCTGGTCCACTACCTTTGTTACATGCATGTCATTCTCTCTTTCTCTCTCACTCACTTACTCACTCAATACTGTCAAATCATAATATTTTTTGTATCCTGCTCTCATTTTTGTTTTTAAGGATCAATCTCCAAAGTGGAGTTCCTAGAAGCAAGGATCCAATGGCAAGAAAAAATAATAAAGGATCTTGAGCAAGAGCGCAATTTCTTGCGTGAGCAAATCATGGGAAAGAAGAAATCATGTGAGTGATTTGGGAGCAACTTGTATCTGCAAAATGTAATGTAATTGTAATGAAAGGTGTGATATGTCTTCATAACAATCTGATCTTTGTCTCATCTATCCTCCTATTTGATCAAAGCTCAACCAAAAGTATTTACTTTGGAGGACGACGACGAGGATGACGATGGTAACATGGATGAAGATGACGTCATTCCCCCATCTTCTCCAAACATCAGTGAGTCCTCGGACAGTGATGTTGTCATCCAAAGACGGAAGAAACGTTGGACACAGCCACCTGCATCTGCAACTGTGGCTGTGCTTGGAAAAGCTCATGTGAGAGGTAAGAATGGCATAACTTGAACCACCTGCCCTGTTAGCAACAAGTGGTCATGAAAAGTAATTATTAATAAAAGCATTGGAAGAGCTGTTAAAAATATATGTTCTGAAGTAATTATGAGGCAAAAATACAGATCTTCAGTTCTAGAGTCTGAATATACTAGGAATTTGATGATAAATAAAAATTAAATGTCTAAAGTAAAAAATGTGGCTTTCATCAAGAATAAAGCTCCATTTTATTTTGCAGCATTCACACTAATTATTATTCAACATCAAATGTGTTGCTAGAAAGATTTGTCTCTCAGAAGTAAACATAATTCTGAACCGTAAGACTTACCAACTAAACAGATCTTAGAGTATCATTTTTGTATTGAATTCTGAACCACATATTGTGCATGTAATCATATCAGTAGATGAGCAGATTGTCCCATTCCTAGAATATGCTTCATACTTTTATCAAAAGAGAAGTGACCGGTTTGAGCAATTTCAGCTGACCTTAAGCCGTTGTTTGTGCTCATTTCTCGTGTTCTTTTGTTTTTGTTTTATATATTTTTCAGCAAAAGGACCAGCTGAGGTTATCAGCAGATATAAAAAAGTCTTGAAAAGCTTAAGCAAAGTCCGCACCATGACTGAAGCCTTCAGAATCAATGGCGTGGACCGGGGAACCATCAAGATGACTGCTGCAATTGCAGAGCTCAGCATTGTGGATCCTGAAACCTTCAAGACCCTGAAGTATGATCCTGCAACTGAGACCCTGCAGTCCTTTGCTAAGAGGTGTGCAACCCACATTACCCCTGAGAAGAAGAGCATTATAGAGGACATGAAGGCCAAAGGCCAACTCCTCCCCTTGTTGATGAAATATTAAAGACTTAAGTGATCTGCTTTGTTCAGTTAAAGATCGGTTGTATTGTATTGGAAACGTGAAATATTAACCTGTGCAGATTTAGTTATATCCTTGTTAGTGCACAGGGGAAATAAATCACCTGATGCAGTAATTATAGAGCAAGTTTAGGCTGTGAAAGTGCAATGTTTGTACAGTTCAGTACATTTGTTCTAAGCTTTGACAAGTGTAGTTTAGCTGATGAAGAGCAAGTTCATGTTGAGCTGTGCAGGTTTTATATTTTTTAGATTGTGCAATTTATTGTGTTTTTGTACTTAATATTGTGCAGTATTTTATATTGGTTTTTTTTTAAGCAGGCAGATTTTGGTTAAAGGATCACACAGATGTTCAACAATAGAGTACCTGTATTATCATACAGTATGACCTGCTTATACATTTGATACCATATTGTATGACATGTTTATAAACATTGATACTTGTCAGTGTTTGAATTTTCAGGCAGTATTTGTTGTCAGCCTTGGGAAAACCTGAACCAGTGGTTTAATAAATGAGGTATTTGTACTTGTGCTGTCTTTGTTATTCTACCACTGAATGAGAGGGAACCTATAGATAGATCCATTTTTTTCAAAGGTGTAACCCATCGCTTGTTCATTGCAGTAGTTATGTGCTATAATATATTAACTAAGTGTAAAAAGGAGGCAACTTTAGATTAGGGAACATGTGTTGGTTAATAAGTGTTCAATTACTAGTGAATTAGTAATGATCAAGATGTCACTTTAGTATGGGGAACATATTCTAAGTAACAAAGACTTAATTTAGAGTTATTTGGACACTATTAACACTTGTAGTTTTGTGTATTTTTTATGTAAGAACAGACCATATTCATTAAGTGTTATTAAGGGAGAATAACTATTCTTGTGGTACTACCACCTTATAAAGTCCATACTAAGCAAAGCATATTAAGATCATAATTCATATGCAACAACTTCCTTACTTACTGCTAAGCAATAATTCTGAGGTTATTGAGGGAAAACTCTTAGTTAATGGCTTACTGGTTGTATAATAAGGCCATGCAGAATAAGGCATTAATAAGTACTTAATAATGACTAATTAAGAGCCAATATGTTACTAATTTGCATGCTAATAAGCAACTGATTAATGGTGAATAGGTGTACCTTAATATAAAGTGTTACCGTAATGGTTCTACAATATATGAAGGTGTCACGTAATGAATGAAACTACGGAAAAAATTTCACGATACTCTACATGCACCTGTGAGATGCACCTGCAGTCAGTCGCCGGCCGAAATTGACGTTTTAAACGTTATTTCTATTTAAATGTTTTGTTTTTTTTAAAGATACATCTGTATTATGAATCTGACTGGCTAGCTAACCTTTCTCGCAATTTTAAGGTTTCCCAAAGAGAAGCAGTTGAGGAGACAGTGGGAAGTGGCTGAACCACATTGCAAAACTGAGCACGCTGCAATTACAGACTGGCAACCGTCGAAAAAAGCTCAGCAAGACAATACTTTTTAAAGGGTTCTAGCCTAGATTCAATTATTATATTATATCATATATTGTGTGAAATTATATATTGTGTCAATTGCACTGCATAGATGTGAAAATGTTATGAGCATGATTGTATATTATGTCAAATTGTAGAAATGTACAAATATATATATATATATATTATATAATATGAATATATACCTATACTTAAAATATATTATATTATATTGTTTCACATATTATATATATCATATATATGTTATTCCATTGCACATTATACTGAGTCATTATATTATATTGTATTATATATATGCTATGTTATTTATATTACAGTTCAACTATTGAGATGTGTATGTATATATTGAGGTGTGTATATTTTTACTGCTATAGAAATATATAGCTTTTTTTGGTAATGTTGATTTGTGAAATAAATGTGTATTGCCAATTGCACTGTTCAAGGTTTCTTAATGCACATACTTGAAAGGGAACTATTATGAAAAACACACTGACTGCAGTTTCTCACTATTTGATGTATGCTCTTTCTCTTAATGATGGTCAATACGTAGTAACTAAAGAAGCACTATTTCGATAGTTTATAGATCTTCTCAGTATTTTCAAAGTGCACGGGCTGTGCAAGAAAAGTGAGCGTTTATCATAGACCCATGCACATGTATGACTGGCGATTTAACTAGCGAGATTCAAAGTAACGTAGAGGCAAATCTTTTTCACACACTTCACGTAGAGCATAAACCCTTGAATACTCCATGAAATTGGTTGCGAAATGTAAAAGGTTATCGTGATTTTTATCCAGATAAACCGCAGCTCCTGGCAACTTGCGCTTGTTTGACACGTCTGACAGACCTCTGGCTTCAGAGAGCTCCCGTACCAATATGGCGGCGACGCGTTTCGCCGAGGCAACGGGCTGAAGCAGTGGAGGCGGCGTCTACCTATATGATGTCTATGGGGGGGGAGGTAGACTGTTGTTGACCGGGGAGGGGGAGACACGTTTGTTGAGGGGGGGGGGGGGGGGACACATTTGCAGGGGGGGGGAACACGTTTGTCGAGGGGGGGGGGGACACGTTTGTTGGGGGGGGGGGGGGGGGGGGACACATTTGCAGGGGGGGGGAACACGTTTGTCGAGGGGGGGGGGACACGTTTGTTGAGGGGGGGGGGGACACATGTTTGTTGAGGGGGGGGACACGCTCGACAACGAGAGTTGGTTTTTATTGAACGAGACTTCAACACGGAACACCTGCACGAAACGATGGTCACGTCACTCTCGGTGACGGTGTCGACAACAATGAACACACAAACAATGTTAATAGAACAACACACAACCACATAACATCCCGAACCCATTAACCCCACTTAATCCTAACAACAAAACAAGTTAACAAAAGCCCCTTTTGTCAACTGACAAGGCAAGGCAAGGCAAGGCAACTTTATTTATATAGCACTTTTCATACACAAGGCAGACTCAAAGTGCTTCACATATAAACATTGTCATACAATAAAATAAAATAATAGATAAGTAAAAGAAAAACATATGCAAAGAAATGGGTAAAATAGAAAAAGGATTAAAATAGAAAATAGAGGCAAAGTTAAAAAGTTTTTTAGAAAGTGCAATGTATTTAAGATTTTAGCAGAAGGCTATAGCAAACATAAAAGTCTTCAGTCTTGTTTTAAAGGTGCTCAGAGTTGGGGCAAGTCTTAAATCCTCTGGGAGTTTATTCCAGCTATTTGTTGCATAGTAACTAAATCCTGCTTTCCCATGTTTTGTGTTTACTCTGGGGATAATTAACAGATTGGTCTCAGAGGATCTTAGTGGTCTAGAAGGCTGATGTAGTGGAAGCATATCAGTTAAATATTTTGGGCCTAAACCATGTAGGGATTTATAGGTTAGCAACATGATTTTAAAATCAATTCTCTGACCTACAGGAAGCCAATGTAACGATTTCAGAATTGGTGTAATATGATCAAATCTTTTGGTCTTTGTTAGAACTCTAGCAGCAGCATTCTGAACAAGCTGAAGCTTCCTCAGAGTTTGTTTTGGGAGACCTGTGAGGAGACCATTGCAGTAATCAAGCTTACTAGTGATAAAGGCATGTACAAGTTTTTGTAAGTCTTCGGTGGACATGAGCCCTCTAAGTCTTGCTACATTTTTAAGGTGATAATATGCCGATTTTGTAACTGATTTGATGTGACTGTCAAAATGTAAATCTGAATCCATGATAACCCCTAGATTTCTGGCTTTGATTGAGGTTTTCAGGGACAGAGAGTGAAGGTGTTGGGTTACTTTAAGCCTTTCCGTTTTAGAACCAAATACAATTATCTCTGTTTTGTCCTCATTTAGTTGAAGGAAATTTCGGCACATCCATTCCTTCACTTGCTCAATGCACTGGCACAGCAGATCTATGGGCCGATAGTCATTTGGTGATAGCGATACATAGATTTGCGTGTCATCAGCATAGCAATGATGGTCAATATTGTTATTTTGCATGATTTGCCCTAGTGGGAGCATGTAGATGTTGAATAAAGAGGGTCCTAAGATCGAACCTTGTGGGACTCCACATGTCACGTTGGTTGATTCTGATACAAAGTCGCCAATGGAAACAAAGTAGTTCCTATTTTGTAGGTAGGACCTGAACCAATTTAAGACAGTGCCTGAAAGCCCCACCCAGTTTTCTAACCTTTCCAGAAGTAATGTATGGTCTACAGTGTCGAATGCAGCACTGAGGTCAAGTAGCATTAGTATTGAGGTTTTGCCAGAGTCTGTGTTAAGACGGATGTCGTTTACAACTTTAATAAGGGCGGTCTCAGTGCTGTGCAGGGGTCGAAATCCTGATTGGAAGGTGTCATAGCAACCAGTTGATGCCAGGAAGTGATTTAGTTGCTTTCTCAATGATTTTACTTATGAAGGGTAGATTTGATATTGGTCTGTAGTTGTTAATAATAGAGGCATCTAGGCTCCGCTTTTTTAAAAGGGGTTTAATAACTGCAGTTTTCAAAGCTTTTGGGAACTTGCCTGACTGGAGAGAGTTGTTAACTATCTGCAATATGTCTACTGCTAGGCAGTCGAAAACATTCTTAAAGAGGTTGGTAGGTATAGTATCAAGGCAACAGGTGGATGGCTTTAGTTGTGTCACAGTTTCCACAAGATTTTGAGAGTCTATAACATCAAAGCATGCCATCCTTGCCACGTAATTTTTGCCTGAACAGGGTGGTAGTCCAACATTTTTGTTTGACGTGGAGATATTGATGGCGCGTCTGATACCTTCAATTTTATCAATATAAAAAGCTGCAAACTCATTGCATTTCTGCGTGGAATGGAGATCAGGTGGAATTTCTGTTGGGGGGTTGGTCAGTCTGTCAACAGTTGCAAATAGGGTTTTTGCATTATTAGTGTTGGTTTTAATGATATTGGAGAAAAATGTTTCTCTAGCATTTTTTAAGTCTAAATTGTAGGCACGGAGGCTCTCTTTATAGATATCATGGTGAATATGAAGTTTTGTTTTACGCCAGATGCGTTCAACCTTCCTGCATTCTTTTTTCTGTGCTGTTACAGAAGCAGCTTTTCTCCAGGGTGCCTTTTGCTTTCCAGAAATCGTTTTAACCTTATAAGGTGCAATGACATCTATGACTTTCAAAATTTTCAAATTAAAGTTTTCTACAAGATCATCAGCAGAACATGGGTTTAGAGGTGGTAGCAAGGAGATGGCCTTTTTAAAAAGTACATTAGAATCTTCATTGATATACCGTTTTTTGACAGTGTTTGATTTTGTCTGTATGTCGGGAATAAAAGATATGTTAAAGAAAACACAAAAGTGGTCAGACAAGGAAGGATCAGTCACAGAGAGATCAGAAACATTGAGGCCCTTTGTGATAACCAGGTCTAGAGTGTGCCCCTTACAATGAGTAGCCTCTTTCACATGTTGAGACAGTTCAAATGTGTCCAAAATGGTAAAAAGTTTTTTTGCACACTTGTCATTCAAATCATCAGTATGAAAATTTAAGTCACCAGTTATAACTAGACAGTCAAATTCTGTAGAGATGCTAGACAATAATTCTGTGAAGTCATCGAAAAAATTTGCAGAATATGTGGGCGGCCTGTAAATAATTAATAGGAGAACTCTGGGGGAGCATTTCAATACAGCACTAAGGTATTCGAACGATGGAAAATCACCAAATAACATCTGTTTCCCCTGAAAATCATTTTTAAATATAACAGCAACCCCTCCACCTCTTTTTCCAGATCTACATGCATCAAAAAAGTTATAGTTGGGAGGAGCTGTCTCTATCAGAACGGTTGCACTGTTATTTTGTTCCAGCCATGTTTCAGTTAAAAACATAAAATCCAGTTTAGAAGTGTTAATAAGATCATTAACTAAAAATGATTTGTTATTAAGAGACCTCACATTAAGTAGAGCCATCCTGATGGTGCTGTTGATAGGCTTTAAGGTTGTTTTTGGTTTGGAGGCAATAGATATGAGATTTGTGAGGTTAGCAGTGTGTCTAAGTTTCCCTTTGTTTACTCTCTTAGTGGTTACAGCATGAATGCGAAAGTTGCCCTGCTTTGACGTAGGCAACCTTGGGTTCAGCAGATTATGAGAAACTTCCTTTATACTGTGTCTACGGCTGAACCCTTTTTTGTCTCAGTAATATTCAGGACTCTCAGGACTACTATCAGTACTGGGGCGGGGGTGGGGCGCCATCCTCCTGGGTGTTAGCAGTGTTAGCAGCCTGCGGCCATGACGTGGCGATGCTATCATTGACACAGATGCAAGTTTGATGCCAGCATGTTCCAGTTTCTTAAATTCGGCTGGAAAATCGCAAAGGGAGACATCGGAGCTGGAGTTGTTGTTGTGGCTATGGGAGAGATGAGGCTGGAGGTCATCGTCGATGGGGGAATGCAGACAACCCCAATTCCCAGAATCCCCCGCGGCTCCGGAACACGGCGTCCACAGCCGTGGTCGCCACAATATATATATTTTTTCATAGTACTTTCCCCTCTGCCTTGGAGCAAAGCCTGACCCCGAAAACGTTTTCTTCTCCATTCGAAATGAATGGGGGAATAGCACCAACAGGGGGCCATACGTTCTCCTAGCATTTGGTGAAATTGTTACGTAGCCTATATTAATCTTTATTATCTGAATGGGAAATGCAATATTTTAGGACAGATACACCATTAAACGCGTTTCTAATGACATTTCTAGCGAGAAATGTACATTTTCCTTACATAATCTTCAGTCAGTGAATGTGTATGATCTTTATTAATCTTTATTATCTGAATTGGAAATGCAATATTTTAGGACCGTTTCACCGTTAAACGTGTTTCTAATAACATTTCTAGCAAGAAATATACTTTTTACTTGCATAATCTTCAGTCAGTGATTGTGTCTGATCTTTAGTTTTATAGTTATTAGGAAGATTTTATCGGCTCG